>NC_139821.1:13560174-13592674 GCF_963457635.1 Microchirus variegatus
CGTCGCCGATGAAACGGAGTTCTTCTGCTTTTCCCTTCTTTTCCGAATGTCTCTCCGACTTCAGGGAGGTCATTAAATCGCACACGGACTGTAACATTACTTGTAACTGATTTTTCCGGCCTCCAGCATTAACTCGCGAGAGCCTTCTCTGCGTGTTGAGTATTTATAGACGGCTGAATGAAGAGATCGCTGGATGGGGATGAAACAAAGTGACGTGCGTGGCACACGTGGAAGGAAAGCATCAGCGATACGTAAAAACAATAAAATATATATAAATATATATATTCATCAGTGATTTCCATGAACAGTTCAGCTTCTCCAGGCTCCCATCCTTCATTAATACCTCACCCTCACCCTCTCATTTTACTGATTGAACCAAAGTTTCATGTTTAAGTGCAGTTGCAAATTTCTTTTCATTAACATTTAGGAGGTTATATATATATATATATATGGCATATAGAAAAAGAAAAACCCTGGGCGTTTTTTGAAGAAGAAGAGCTTATTCTAATAGAGTTGGCAAGCTCTCACTTGGCTGGGGCTGCGAGCCATTCAGACAATGGAGGAGTGTTCAGGGTGTGTGAATGAGGTGTTGAAATCCTTGCTCCAGCCAGCAGGGGCAGTGCTGAGTACGAGCTTTTACACTCACACACTTCCAAGTTCCCGCTTTGCTTAATATTAATAAAAAAAATCACCAGAGCTTGTTTGACATGATTTTAGCTCGATTTAAGGCATGACCAAGTGGGGACGTGAAAAAAATGTCCCCTGTTCAACGTGAGTCCCCACTTTGTGGGTGTGTAACGAGAGTATAGGTTTGCTATAGGCTGCCGTTTAAAAAGCCACAGGGCCCGTGCCAAAGCCTACAGTCTGTGACTCTCGTCTGGAGTGAAGGTCACTCTCTTTCTCCACACACACACACACACACACTGATATGTGAGAACTGAGAAGGTCCCTCTGTGCCTACGGCTTTTAATTCCCTCCTCTTGTCATGGCTGACTGGCACCACTAAGGCCAACACACAAACACACACAAACACACACACAAAGCTCAAACAACCTTACTCCTGTCAGGAAACGGTAAAGTGTGCGATTGTTATTCAGAAACAGGCTTTACATCATATTTACATGTACAATCTCTTTCACACAGACTTTAACACACACACACACACACACACACACACACACACACACACACGCACACGCACACGCACACACACACACCTGCTTCACTAACTTTTCTACCATTCAGCCTTCGGGGCGGCTGAGAATGATCAGCTCTTTGCGTCTCCGCTCTGTCTTTATCGTTGCCCCAGACATTGTACCGTAAGCTTCATGAGTAGATTGAGCGATAAACTTTAACTTTTTGTTGTGGCCTGAAACCATCTGATGTGAACCTTTTTTTTATGAGATAATAGAAAAGGAGGGAGGTAGATAAAGAGAGAGAGATCAAAATCAAACGGTTAAGAAGAGAAAGGAACGTGAAGTTTATTCTGTCAACATGAAAGATTGGTTTTACCTTTATTCAACTTTATTAAAAAAAAATTAAATGAAAGTCAAATAGGTTAACTTTAACTCCAATAGTAGAACCACTACTTCTCAGCTTTGCCTCTCCAACAGTGACATTTAGGGGCTGGAGGTCAAGTTTTAAAGCACACGATACCTGAAATACTTCTTACATCTTTACTTTTGCCCAACTGCAGAGGTCATTAAGGCCCCGTCCCATTTCTCCCCCTTAAAATTTCCACTTGGTTTGGAGTGCCCTCAACAGTAAATTCCCTTCGTTGAGGGAAGTGGCTTCCCTATGGAATTGGGACACCACTATATGCAAATTAGCGTAGCGAACGTAACAAACGTGCTAACCTATGTCACATGTTGACAATTCTACCAGTGGAGCGAGCTAGGGCAAAAATCGCACTCCCCCTTGCTCCCCCCTACACAAGTACGCGCAAAATTTAGGGTTAGGGCAAAAATGTAGGGTTAGGGGAGGTATTGGGACGGGGCCTAAGTCTCGATATCTGATAATACATTTTAAAGCCGATATCTGCCAATACCGATATTGTGCCGATAATATTGTGTATTCCTACCTCACAATGTTTGTGTGGGTTGGGTTTTCTGGCTTTTGGCTTTTGGCTGCTCTCTCTCTGTAGGGGATGATCCACATATTTGCCCTTCTTGGTGTAACCCTTCCATTAATCTTGGCTTGAGATTGGCACAACGAGTACACTCGATGTGCCCCCCCCCATGGCTGGGGTCAATTTAGAGTGTCCAATTAACATGAGTAATGGGTATTGGACACTTTGACTCGAACTGGCAACCCTTCAGTCACAAGCTAAGTTCACTTTCTGCTTCCTCCAATTAACTGAAGAGAGCCAGTGTCCTTTTTTAAAAATTTATTTTCTTTTATTTAACACATGATGCTAGTGGGATTTCTTCTCCTGGGGTCTGAGTTAGTGTTTATGTGAAGCTGTGAACGGCAACATCTCCCGCTGCAGATGAGCCTTGAAATTTGTTTTTTAAGAGCAAGAAATAAAAAGTTCCGTCTTCTTTTTTTTCCTCCCCATTTTTCCATCTCCTTTCCCCTCATCTGTACTTCACACACACACACACACACACATCTTCCTTTTCTTGTTTGCCAAATGAGAGCGCCCACTCCAAAAGATATCCTTTTTTTTTTTTTTTAGTTCCATTCAATGCTCTGGTGTGACTGACACTGATGGCTTTCTGTGTTCCCTCATTTTCTCATAGCTAATGCATTTGGAATGGAAAAGAAAGGGGGAGCAATATATAGAATGGGGGGAGAATGTAGGAAGAGATGGATGGATGTGGGAGAAAAGAGAAAGATGACTTGAAGGGCACTTCTACCACAGGTGTGGGGTTCATTGTCACTCTGATTTACCAGAAGACCTCTTGGCTCTGTTGGAATAATACATCGAGTGACTCAGAAATTTGTAGTGTAAAAGTGCAGTCGACAAAATGGCACTTGTACTTGAGGATCACTTGGTGAGGCACGCTTGGTTTTCCCTGGAGTTGCCTAAAGGGTGTGTTGGTAGGACACTTGGAATCAGGGTATCTGAAGGTTGACGTTGATCTGCCGTAACTTACACAACACCGTCAATAACCACCGGTAGCTGTGATCCTGCACAGTATAAACATGATCCTGTCGGGAATAACTACCATGGCACGACAACGGCAAGTTCTGCGACACCACAGTTGCAGACGTGCAAGCGTTCTCCACTTTGCGTACTCGGTACATCGAGGTGATCCGACCTCAGCACAGCGCTAAATGCCCTTAGCTATCCAGGTGCTGACGGCTTATCGAAAAGCTACGGACTGGGAGGCCTAGTGGTCTGTGACCATTACGCATCACGGAGAGGTGCAGCTTTGCCGCGGATGCAAAAGGAGAGGATGCTGCGGGATGATTTCCTCTCGCTCAAGCGAGTGCTCCCAGGGTTTAGAGAGTCATGCCGACTTGTTATTACTTTCCTTTGGAGAAATGTTCCCAGACTTTAAGACTCTGGCACTGGTGATTACCATGCAGTATTGAGTGTGGCAGTCTCCCTTTGATGCATTTGAAGCTAGCACAACGTTTAAGTCCTAGCAGAGTTCATTTAGACCGTGTTCCCATCATGGTACAGTTCGGTTTGGTACAGTTTGGAACGTTAAACACCTTGGTTAGGCTTGCATTTCGACTAGAACGGTACTTGGTAGGCGGGGTGTGCACTGCGCATGACATCGTACTGATGCGCCGACACTGAGCGCGGCACAACAAACCGATTGAAGTAGCCACACTACAAACTTTCTGTTGGGTATTTCAGTTTCAACAATGCTTCTTTTGTGACATATTTTAGCAAAACCGATGGATTTGTAGCTCAGGTGCCGAATCCTGGTGTTAGGTTAAACACAGAGTAGTATTTTGTGGCATTTTAAAGTATGTTCTCATGATATTTTCACTATTTTTTGGCAAAGCCCTTGAAAAAAAAGAAAATATAGAAAGGAATAGCAGCAACTCCACTCCCTGTATGCCGAGGACATGTCAACTGGAACACTTCTTGTTTACTGTGTGAATGGAGCAGCATTGCTGAACTGCATTATGGGTTAGTTGCTTTGCTTTTTATGCAGAAGCAGTTGAGAAATGTTCAGCTTTTAGATAAAGGTTTTCTTCACATAACTATTCTTGTGTAAAGTACCTAAAAGGGATATTTGAGTTAAAGTAGAAGTATCTAACCAGCAAATTACTTTGGTAGAAGTCACCTTTTTACAATATTACAAGTAAAACGTTGAGTTAGAATTGGGTGATGGAGGATCAGCGGTTCAGAGAGTTGTCTTTTCTCAATGCTGATCGGTGCTGGATGAACGTGTGAGTGAATCGGTAAATGGCAAAACTGTAGCGTCAAGCAGCTTTGAGTGGTCTTCAAGACAAGAAAAGAGCTACGTAAACACATCCTCTGATTTTATTTGGTAGTAAAGATAGGTAGGGACTGAAGAAACTCTTGCTTTGTTAGTTATCTAGCCGCTGTCACACACTCGACATGCATCCAGTGAGACAACCGGTGACTGGTCGAAGGAATACAGAATCAAACACCAGCCAGACTGCTGTCCCAAAAAACCTGACACTGTGCCGTGTGTAAAAGACACTCACTGGTTGGTGTGTGTGTGCATGTGTACATGCATGTGACAGGGAGAGAGCTTTATATGAGATACATGGATGAGAGAGGTTTTCACGTGTAATTGGATGTGGAGGAGAGAAATGGCCAGGCTGAGGTTTCTCAGCTGTGATGCATGACTGAAATTTGGCGAGACACTTATTTTCACAATTATTTTTTATAAAATCCTCACTGGCCACGTACAGTTGGTGCAGTGGTCAGCACTTACTAAACGAATCGTCTCAATCGTGTTCGGTTTTTGGACAAGACAACAAGCCAAGACATTTGAGAACATCGTCTTTTCCAGGTTTGAGCACCTGACCGACATTTTATGGACCAAACAATTACTCGATTTATCGAGAATTTAATAGACGGATTAACCGATTAATGAAAATAATGGTTAGTTGGAACCCCAGAACAAGGGCCTTTCTGCATGGAGTTTGCATGTTCTCCCTGTGTTTGTGTGGGTTTTTTCCGGGTTCTCCAGCCTCCTCGCACAGTCCAAAAACATGCAATAAGGGGATTAGGTAAATTGGACCCCTCTGTCAGCTGAGATTGGCGCACCGTGACCCTCACGTGGAGGATAAAGCTGTAGAAGATGAACGATAAAAGCCTCAATTCCAAAATACTTTTACCAGCCCACAAACTCAACTTCTGAATCTGTCCCATCTATCAAGGTTCTCAGTCTTCTAGGTTATAGTCGTCTTCAGGACCTGAAGAATAGTAAACAGCATAAATCTTTTAGAAGCTAGTCTAGAAACTACTGTAAAGGTGCAAGTCCAACTCTGGGAGAAGCTGTTTTTCCAGTCTTTCTGTCCATGACCTCATGACCCAGAGCCTGCCTAGAGGGGAGAGTGAGGTGACCACGGTGTGTGTGCGGTCAGACCTGATCTTTTTGGCTCTGTTTCTCAGCCCGGCAGAGTAAATATGTTCCAGGGTTGGAAGATGGACACCGAAATAACTTTTGTGTGTGACATCTCAGTGACCTGCTGCAGGCCCTTTCCTCTCCTCTGAGGTGCAGCTGTCGTACCACACCGTGGCGTCCATAGCTCAGGATACTTTTTGGAAATTTTCTAAATTCTTTTGTATTCGGATCTTAAACCAAACGCAAAAAAAAAACCAGATCCAAGAAGAGCTGAATTTAAGGCGACACCAATTGGTCGCTTCGGTTTTTGTTTAGTGTTAACAATGCTATTATATATAAAGTTGCAATAATGAAGTGTATATGATATAATGGAGTGGAAAAACCAATCGATTACTGAACTGGATCCTGCATCATGCAACCCTGCACTCACAGAAATAGCGTACATTAGTGGGCACACTTTTTTTTTATGACCACACTGCATTCTTCTCTCCGGCTGTATTAATTTATTTTATCAACACCTTAAAACACGACCTTTTCAAATGTCACAATGAGAAGTAAAATTGATTTATTTGTCTGCAGAGCTCAAGTTTACAGGCTCTAATGTCACCGTAGCACAGTGTATTATTTTAATAGTTGGAGGTTTAATACGGCAAAATGCTTCTTTATATAATGTGTGTGTATATGTGTATATATGTATGTATATGTGTGTGTATATGTGTATATGTATATGTGTATATGTGTGTCTATATATGTATGTATATATACATACATATATGTGTATATGTGTGTGTATATGTGTATGTGTATATGTGTATATATATGTGTGTGTCTATACATACATATATGTGTATATATGTGCATATATATATATATATATATATACATATACACATATGTGCATATATATATATATATATATATATATATATATATATATATATATATATATATATATATATATACACACACATATATATATACACACATACATATATATATATATATATATACATATATATACACATATATATATATATATATACATATATATACACATATACACATATATATATATATACACACATATAAATGTATATATACGCACATATATATGTGTATATATATATACATGTACTTTGGGTTTGAGAATGTGTCTTATGATGTTTTTTCTGTATCTAAGTTTGTGTTGATATCCTCATGTGAAGATCACACACTGCAGTTCAGCACAGGATGACTATCAGGTACATATTGACAAATGGAAGAAAACAGGCAATTATTTTTCCTCATTGCCAGTTTGAAAAGTGTGTGTTTGCTGAGCGCTGCTGGGATGGAAATCTTTTTTTTATTTTTTTTTCATTTTTACAAGGTTCACACGGTTTGACCTCTCCACTGCTAATCACATGCAGAGAGGAAGAATCTGGAAATGAGATGCAAAGACCTGAAGGAAGACGACTTAAAATAAAAGTATAAAACTTAAGAGAGGATTGACGGTGCACCCAAAAGTGGATGAGGAAGCAGCCGGAGAGAGAGAGAGTGTGGGTGAGGAGGGTGGAAAAAATGCATTTGGATGAGAAGGAGAGGAAGGAAAAAAAAAGATCAAGGCAGGGGGGGGGGGGAAGATAGTGAAGCTCGCTCCATCCGTTTCTTGTCCGTCAGTTTAGCGAAGAAGCGAGAGATTGGGGGGGGAAGAGCAATTAAAGATGGAAGAGAGGAGGAAGAGGCGGTGATTGAAGGAAAATTGAGGAAGAGATGCAGAGGAATAAAACCTTAGCTGTCGAGATCTCATCAGAGCAAAGTACAGCCTCGGGGCACAACCACCTCCTACCAGTAACAGTGGATTAATCACTTGTCGACACACGCGCACCTTCATGTGCATGTTTCCATGGGAAGTGGAATGGTTTATCTACCAGCACATTAGATGGGATCTGTCGGCTTATTGAATGGATTTAGCTCCTTGCCCACTCTCTCTCTCTCTCTCTGTGTGTGTGTGTGTGTGTGTGTGTGTGTGTGCTAATTGACTGATAGACAGGAGCTGCCTTGTTTCTTGAAGGCTACAGATTCCAGCACAGCTTTCCTCCGTCAGCTCGCTCGCTCGCCCCGGAGCGGGCCATAAAATCGTTATAGATTTCGGTTACCAACCCCAAATGCGTTTGGAGCTTCTCCGAGTATCAGGGAAGATGAGTCTCCCTGGGTAATCTCGTTGATTTACTCTTTAATCGATGTGATATATACATGGAAAAAAAAATATGACAATAGCCTCCGGAATGCAGCTGCGTGTGTTAACGCGATACAAAACGGAACTATTTGTTATGTTTAATTTGCTAACAAAGAACTATTTAGGTACAAATTTAGCAGCATTTATTGGTGACGTTGCAGCTGAACATCCCTCAACACAATCGTCTTTTCCGAGTGCTTTGGGGGAGACGATTCATTTTGGCCTTCATCCATTTTCTACCACTTTATCCTCCACATCGGGGGTTGCAGGAGGTGCTGTGCCAGTTCGCCTGTCCATCGCAGGGCCACATAGAGACAAACCACGCAAAATTGACAGTGTCCAATTTACCTAATCCCCATATTGCATGTTTTTGGACTGTGGGAAGAAGTCGGAGGAACAAGGAGAAAACCCAAGCACACAGAGGGAGAACCAGAGGCGGTTCTAGAGTCTGTAGGGGCCCTAGGCAAAAATTCCCAGGGGGCCCTTCCAACCAGTGTTCATCACCAATATGTTACAAATAATCTGACACCAACGAAAAATGTATGAATGAATGAAATAACATGGAAAACCCTTGTAATTACAAAGTATGTGAAAATATAAATGTAAAGAACAATAAAATACTGTAAATAGCCTTTAAAACAACTATATACACTTGGTAAAAAAAAATACATTAGAACTCACATTATAAAACAATATAAATATATAGAACAATAACATCCTGTAAATAACTGAAAAAAAACATATATAAACTCCACAGAGGTTAAAGTGAGGTGGGGCCCCTTTAGGGAGGTTTCCTACTGAGATGTCATTGCAAATCGCCCATTGTTTTGAGTGTCGCGGGGGCCCCCTATCGGCTCGGGGCCCAAAGCAGTTGCCTGCCTTGCCTGTTCACAAGCTGTAGCCTTCAGTTATCATCAACAATCACATAAAAACATGGTCTGTCCAAAGTAGCAGCTTCTGCAGCGCTGACAAAGCTCCTGATATCAATATAAAAAGTTTACACCTGGACCTTTAACTGTCCCACTGTCTTTGGTGTTCATTTCTTTTTGTGGCGTTGTGCCTGCAGAGGAGGCAAAATACCCCCCCCCCCCCCAAAAAAATAACCCACGACAGAACAAGTCCCGTCCCCGCATACAAATGCTTATGTACCTGCTGCAGCTTCTTTGTATTGCTTTACTTCCTGACACTCCACGCTGCCCGGCGCCCGATAAAGATTTATCTAACACGGCGAGAACACGGGGGAGAAAAAAAAAGGCTAAAGAGGAGGCGGTCAGGCATAAAGGGACATGAATATGCTGTCCCACAAGGCTACAAAAGCTATTGTGATACCTCGGAGCAGAGAGATCACTCATACAAGCCTGGTTTTGGAGGGAGAACGGTGAAGTTTTTAGTGCAGAAAATTAATTTTCGGCGCTAAGTATATTGTGAGCTTCTGTCCTTTGTTATGTTTTCTCCAGTGATATTCTCACGCGCCGTCCATTTATTTCCCTCCTCTCGCCGCGTCCTTTCTTACGGAAGCGTAGAGCTGCCACAGAGAAGGAAAAAAGAAATCTGCTTTAACGAGATGGTCATAACAAGAAGACTGTCTCGTTTCAAGACAACTTTTCTCGTTATTACGTGAACTTTAAAGTCAGGTTTATTGATTTATTCCCAGCTGCAACAGGAACTCTCTCGCTCCTCAGTTTCTCAGTTCACTTCTCTTGCTTCTCCGCTGGCGATGTGATGACACAACGTGTGGGACATTATAGCTTATCGGGATTAAAAGCACTTGCACTTGAAGTTAAATGTGGTGAATTTCTATGATCATGTTAATCGTGAATGAAGAAAACCATCAATATTTCCCGTACACACGGCATATAGTGCTTGTGATCTATTTCGTGATGTGGGAGCTGCATCTTTCCTCATGAGTTATTATTCATTAATTAATTATCTATGATCTTATTAAATTATTGTTTAGTAAGACTTTTTTCTGGTAGATTTGCCACTTTTAATCTCATAAATCTGCTCAATTTTTTCTCATAGATTTGCAACTTTTAATCTCAATAATCTGCAACTTTTTTCTCCAAATATTACCCCCCTTTCCCGGGTCAGTATTATTATTATTTTTTCATACTTGTGCCTAATGCGCCGTCATAGTCGAGTGCTCTATAGAATATTGAAATGAATAGTATTTTTTTTTAAATGGTTCCATTGACTGATGACTTTTATTTAACACGATTATGCGTCTTGTACAGTTGGTGCGACAGGTGTGATGTTGCCTGAAATGAAGTGATTTTTTGTTTTGTTTTTCACGAACACATGGTTCTAATGGATATTCCTCCTGTCCATCAGCTGCTTGGTGATTGCCTTTTATTTATTTATTTATTTATTTATTCTTTTTCTGCCCCCAGTCTATTGTTCTATTGTTTCTATTGTATTTGGTCTTATTAGAAATCTCCCCATTGTCCTGCTGCTGAAACTAAAATCGGCACAGCCTCACAGGACACGTTGTGGTTCTGTGACTTTTATTTTAAAGCCTTGCTCTGGGATTCAATCATCAGCAGTGACTAAAAAACAGACCCATGGAAGTTCTCTTTTATGATAATCCTTATTGCAGATAGTCATCTAAATCATATACAGGACAACAAATACTCTCCTGTATAGTGTATTGGCTTGATTTATTACAGCTGTGCATTCCGTCTTGTTATTACAGAACATTATTGGATGTAGTTTTGACTAAGTTGGCAGCTTTCAGGAAAAGCTTAGATTGGAAAATCCAATCTGATCCATGCCATGTGCATTACTGTTATTAATGATTGCGTATTACATTTATAATGCCATGAATTGTTTATGAGGCTTTTTATCGCTTCTGTTAAAGTATACCATTCATATTTGATGGTGTTTGACAACACGTCAAATTAAATTACAGAGTATGTTACTATGGTCTGCCCGCTTTCCCCACTGTTCACCCCTGTGTGTGTTGTTGTTTTTTTTGCTGTATGATGTCTTGTCTTTTTAATCCCGCCTTTTCCTTTTGCAGTTATAGTGATTAAAACATATATATCGTGTTGCCCTTTTGGCAAATAATTATAAAGATAGAAAGCGGTGAAAGCTGCTGTCTGCCTTGACATGGAATCTGCCATACATTGGAAGAAAAACAAAATACCTAAAACTGAAGATACTTTTACATTTTGGATAGATTGAGAACTTTAGTTCCCTGAGATTTAATTCACATTTTTTTGATTTGTACATATTAAAGCGTCAATGAAAACACAGGTAATTACCAAATCTACTTGAATAGCACTCAGATAAAATAATGATAGCGATTGTTAGATCTCTTTATTTCTTTCCCTCCCTCTTTATTAATTGATGCAACACACCACAGTATTACATCAACCCAACTCGCTAACACAGAGGTCGTTCGACCTCGGCTCTTATCTTTGCGCCGATAAGCCACTCGCTGTCTCGTTTTCCTTTGTCTGCATAAATAAATATTCAATAACGTTCAGTCAAACTGTGAAAGATCATTCGATCTAAATCAACTGTTTGCAAAAGGTTATTTTTGTCAGGGGTTTGTTCATCTTCCCAAACTAAATACAAACAGACTGTATGAAACGGTGAAGTAGAACATCATGTTACCGTCTGACTTATTGCACTTATTTTTGATTATGACAATGGACCAATGACTTGGCCAGGGTGTACCCCACATTTAACCCTGTGTCCGCTGGGATTAATTGCGATTAACTTTTGAACTTCTGTAATTCCAATCTGGAATTGGAATTGATCCAATCTGATCCAATCTCTTTATAAAGCACATTTTAACCCTTCTGTGGTCATCCTGTCTTCACCAACCTGATTTGGCATGTCTCATTACTGTAAATCCTAGACCGTTTGTGATATCTAGAAATGTCAGTAACTATGGACTGGCGATTCACCTTTCGCCCTATGTCAACTGAGGATAAAGCGGTAGAAGATGGATGTATACCGGACTTCCACAAAAACGACTGTACAATCACAGACAAGATTCACCAGCGCGTCACACGTTTGTGACGTCGGCTTATTCCTTAACGGTCGAATAACCTCCAGACATGGAAATTGAAAGTTATCTAAGAGAACGGCGCAGAAAGGGGCAGAAGCACTCACTTGTTGAACGTTTTTTTTGACAATACCACAGCCATAAAATCAAATCCTAAATCCGGGCAGCCTCATTATCTTGATGGTTATAAGTTGTTTAAAACAACCTTGTTGACCAAAGTGCTGCACAGTAATAAAACATTAAGAAAACATTTAAACACAAAAAGAGCACAACACCAAAAACGGTTGAGAGACAAAAACATACATCGAACAAACGGAAGTGATGAGGCCTGTCTAATGGGGCAAACCATTCCCTAATTTCGGAGCTGCTACAGTGAAGGCCTGATCACCCCCCAGCTTCACCCTTGTTGTTTTGGGGGACGACCAAGAGCAACTGCATCAGCAGATCTTAGGGACCGTGAAGGAGCGTAAAGCTGAAGTAGGTCAGCGAGGTATAGGTCTGGAGCAAGTCGTACACAAACAATAGTTTGAAATTAACAATCGATCCTGTGGTGCACTGGGAGCCAGTGGAGCGAAAAGCCAAAATCGGAGGGGTCTTTGAGTTCTTGTCAAAAGGCGGCAGCAGCAGCAACAAGTTACAGGCAGGCAATGGAAGTTTTTCAAGGTCGCGTCTCGGCAGAATTGATTATTTTTAAATAACCTAGCTAATCTTAGCTTATCAAACTTCAAAATCATAGTTCAACAGGTTGTTAACCATGATTAATTGCGATTAAGAAAAAATAATGTAATGGTTTGACAGCCCTAATATAGACATATTGTCAAAAATGTGTGTGACGTGCATTCCGCAAAGTAGTAGGAGTAGGACGGATTTATGGATCAGACACATATGACAGCTTTATATTATATAGATATATGTGCATTGCCCTGTGTGTGTGTGTGTGTGTGTGTGTGTGTGTGTGTGTGTGTGTGTGTGTGTGTGTGTGTGTGTGTGTGTGTGTGTGTGTGTGTGTGTGTGTGTGTGTGTGTGTGTGTGTGTGTGTGTGTGTGTGTGTGTGTGTGTGTGTGTGTGTGTGTGTGTGTGTGTGTGTGTGTGTGTGTGTGTGTGTGTGTGTGTGTGTGTGTGAACATCTCTTTCTGTCTCCGTTTGTGTTAGTGTGAGACACACACACCGCTGAGGCCACTCAATTAGCTTGCGCCTACATCAGATATGAGATTGAAGTATTGTCCCGAGAGAGAGCACCTATCGGGTAACACTGAGACACATGAGCACCCAGCCTATCGCCCCGTCACACACCCTCGTACGGCCACACACACACACACACACACCCCTTGAAGCAGAGCTATATCAGGAGCTGGTGCAATTGAACAAAGCTCATTGATTGGCTGGTTATCTGAGATGGGAAGTGCTTAAAAATCCATAGCCACTTGCCACAGGGAGTTGGTGATGGTGTGTGTGTGTCTGTGTGTGTGTGTGTGTGTGTGTGTGTGTGTGTGTCTGTGTGTGTGTGAGAGACAGAGACACAAGTTTTACAGGATTTTGGATTTAGACAGAGACGAGAGTCTGTGTCTGTTACTCGCGGATTGATTTCAACTCTTGTTTGTTTGTGAGTGAGTGAGTGAGTGAGTGAGTGGGGGCGGGAAAAAAAAAGACAAGGGATCTTTCTGCACATGCAGCTTGTAACGGTGTGAGTAATGGTTTATCTGAGACGGTGTTTATGAGGGCGTTTAAGGATACATGAGAGAAACCATTCAAGTGCTGATTGATGGGACGGTGCTTTTTAAGTCTGTATTCAAGGACATTCGAATTCCTTCAATGCTAGAAATGTTGGGTGTTCTGTGAAGCAAAACTATCAGCCTTGACTAAGGGAGCGTTTTTGTGTATACAACACCAGTGCTGGGGCAGAAAAGGAAAACAATTTGTTTTGAAAAGTATTTTTTTCAATAAGTATAACAAAACGAAATGAATAATACAAGACAATTAGTTCACACAATGCTAATTAAGCAGATCAGCTAACCAGCTGTTCTTTGATCTCGTGTCTCCCGGTGACACTCCCAACACAGGAAGTGATTTGTTATACGTCATGACAGATGGAGATGGAGTATAACTGAAAACAAAAGCCGTCTGCCCCCGGCGCTGGTGTTTTATACACACAAACGCTCCCTCAGTCGAGGCTGATAGTTTTGCTTCACAGAGCCCGTTTCCCCAATGAAGGACGCGGCATACAAATAATGTAACGTTTAGACAAACCTGTCGATTATTTTCTTGATTAATCGAGTAATCGTTTGGTCAGAAAAACGTGAAAGAATATTGATCAGTGTTTGTCAAACATGGGAATGATGATGTTCTCGCATGTCTTGTTTTTGTCCACAAACCAAAAATGAATTCTGTTTTAACGATTTCTTTGTTAAATGGAGCAAGAAAATCTTGTTTTAATCGTGGAAAAAAAGCTTCAAACCGATTGATCTATTATCAAAATAGGTGGCGATTAATAATAATCGATTTAATTGAGTAATTGTTTCAGCCCTAACGTTGCTTCTACGTCACAGTAACACAAATCGCCACAAGTTTAAAGAAGTTTTGGTTAATGTTAAATTAGCAATGACTTGCTAAAGGAGGACACCGTCGTCATGCCCTCGTTGCAGTCACACCGTCCTAATGTGCTATAGCTTTTAGATGATCCATACGATCCTATTTTTGATCCTCAAGGGAAATAAAACAAAGTGTAGCCTGTTGTGCTGGGAGTCTCTGCGGGACACGTGTCTGCTCTTGTCGTCTGCTGGGAACGCAGCAGAAAGTAGGTCTACGTTCCCAATTTTGAAATCCGTCTCTTTTTCTTTTCGGGGCTTTGCGTTTCGCCACATTTACTCGGAAACAATTACATTTGCTCGCAGGCTCTCAGTGTCTTAATATGGCTTGTTAGGCCTGGTTGTATTATTTAGTGAAAACAGCAGGGTACAGGTTTTCCACACAGTCGTTCTGGCGCTCATCTCTTCTGTTTTATAAATCCGACCGCAGTGCCTTTTTTTTTGTGTGTGTGTGTGTGTGTGTGTGTGTAAAGACGTGATGTGAAAGCTTGTTCAAGGGAACTTCCTCTTTCCTGTTTAGTGACGAAGAGACGCAGCAGGAAAAACACACACACATACATGAACACACAGGAGCTTGGTGTGTGTGTGTGTGAGTGGGTAGTGAGCTCTGCTGATGGGAACAACGGATGGGAGGGAATGGACAGAGGGGGGGTGATGAGAAGCTTCTCTCTGCAGATTAGGACAGATTGTTTTCCCAATAACAAAACCAAAACATTCTCCTCTTTCTATGTTGTTCTTCCCGGGAGATGGAAACAGACTTTGAGGGTCAGCTGCGGGAGACATTCTGCTCTGTGTGTGTGTCGTCTGCGTGTTCAAAAGGGAAGGAAGGAAGAAAAGTTCCCATAAGTCGTTACTTTGTTAGTTTTAAGAAATATAAATCGCGAATTCGATAATAAGCCCTATTCAGACGGGATTAGTTTGACACGGGGAGGTGGCGTAAAGTAATTATTACCAGAGCTTCTCTGTTATTTTAGTCCCGTGTGAATGTGCAATGTCGGTAAACGTTACCGGATGATGTCAGTCAAGATTACGGCCACTTCTACCTGGGGTGAAACGAATCCTGTGCGTAAATCAGGGGTCTCATGCCCCCCCAATCGATTACATGCGGCCCCCCCACTTAACATCATGTTATAATGAAAACATGGTCCACGACTTCACCGTCTCTTAAACACAGTGTGTAGCTGAGACACAGCTGACAGCGAGGTGATAGAATATAATATATGTTTGCTAGCAATGTTTTTTATAACAGTAATAATAAGACATTTGGTCATAATTATCCCATTATTAAATGTATCATATACAACATTCAATTACATATATAAATACGCTTGTTAGGGCCCGAGCCACGAATGGCAATGGCCCCGAAACGGCTCCTGGTAGTCCTTTTTTGATATTAATACATTCATTTTGCAGCATAAATAGTATGTGGTATCTAAGTAGGACTTAAAAGATTTGTTTTGCTTTAAAATATCTAAAAACTACCAGATTCATGTTGCATATTTTGTTGAGTTGTGTACTTGCTTTAGTCTAAATGTTTCCAACACATATTTGTCACTGATGGATCACGACTACTTTCTAAGGATGGGCATTCCATGCAAAAACCAACTATTTGAAAGTTGTATCTAATTAGAGAAATAACGTCACCAAGCGCCAGCATAAGTGGAACATTCCACCTCTGACAACGTCGCTACACAAATAAACCACATTTTTAAATTGTAATTGACTAATTTCTGGCCTCAAATGAGCTTGAAACTATATTCCGCTTTCAGGAAATGTCTGCAATGGGACCAAGGAACAAGTGATTCAATTTTGGGCATGAGCCGTGGGGTGGACTGAGCTGCCTTGGCGGCGGTCTGCGCTCTCCGAGTGCTTTTCAATTTTTTTTACTTCAATTATATATCTTGAATGATCTGATGCTGAATACAATACAATGGTTTGAAATGCAGAGAAATTACGTCCACGCAATAGTCGAGCACGCAAGTGACTTGTCAAAATAAAACGACAAATCGATTATTCTTGAATCGTGACCCAGCCCTACTACTTACTGCCTGTTGCCGTGTGCACCGAATGAGACGACAAGGCTAATTCCATGATTCCATGACATAATTATGTGGTTTGAATGGAGCCAAAAACCTAGAGCTGTAACCTAAAAGTAGCTCTTAAACAACAAATGACCCCCACATGTGCTCATATGCACTCACCATCGAAGCAATCAATACATTCCTATTATTAGCCTGATGTTGTATATCTTATGAGGAAGGCATGGACCATGGTTATCTCTGGGACCCAACTTTAGCATGCAGGCAGTGGTGTGTGTGTGTGTGTGTGTGTGTGTGTGTGTGTGTGTGTGTGTGTGTGTGTGTGTGTGTGTGTGTGTGTGTGTGTGTGTGTGTGTGTGTGTGTGTGTGTGTGTGTGTGTGTGTGTGTGTGTGTGTGTGTGTGTGTGTGTGTGTGTGTGTGTGTGTGTGTGTGTGTGTGTGTGTGTGTGTGTGTGTGTGTGTGTGTGTGTGTGTGTGTGTGTGTGTGTGTGTGTGTGTGTGTGTGTGTGTGTGTGTGTGTGTGTGTGTGTGTGTGTGTGTGTGTGTGTGTGTGTGTGTGTGTGTGTCTTAGTCTTAGTCCCTAGAGTCCTCAGGTTTAGTATGCAGGGTGATGTACTCGGCCCATAATCCATGCAATGGCCTCTGTAGATTCTGATTATTTTCTCAGATACACACACGTGCATGACCTGCACACACACACACACACGGTGTACGTGGTAATCTCTGTTGCCCCGATTGCTCTCTCTCTCCTCCCTTTGTTTCCTGTGTGCTGGTGGGGGGGGGGGGGGTCATGACACATGAGCTCACCCTCCTAACTGAGCTTTAATCAATGCAATGATCAGCATTTTGTCTACGTGTGTGTGTCAGAGAGACGGTGATTCAAAGCACGCACAAGTAACTGTTTCCGATTTTCCACACGCTCACACGGACGCACACGGTTTGAACAGGTAAACTGACGCTGTGTAACACTGTGAGGAGACAGTTGATACTGATGTCTTGATAATGGAGACAATTATTCTTAATAATCCCAATTACAAGTATACCGTGAGCCAGATTTGTCTACAAGGGCAGATTATAATGGGTTTATTAAGGTAAATTAAACTTTAGGAAATCACAGTTTGAGACCAAACAAGGACAAAAGTGAGAATGAGAGACAGGAGGACATTTATCAACTGATTATAGCTGTGTTGATGCATCTCCCTTTCTTCCAGTGTTGCATAAAATATTTCCAAAAAATTACTACAAAACTACTAAATCAGTACTAACAACTGAAAAAAAGAATATAAGACGATCCTTTGTTAGTCCCACAACGAAACGTTAGCATTGTTACGTCAGCAAAGACAGTCGATAAATCTGTGAATCTACTATGTAGAAAAAAATACTAGATGTACTTCAGACGTCAGATACACTTAAATATATCGGATTTTGAGGATGTTTTGGCTGATTCGGGGGTTAAAGCAACAATTCTGGTCGTCTTCCACACGAGGGTCATAGGGCAGCCGACATTTACTCTCTTACTTACACCAACGGTCAACTTAAGGTCCTGATATATGCACCCAACGCGCAAAATAAAAACCAATTTCGACAACAGAAGAAGAAGTCGCCAAAGATAGTCATGGCAACCCTCGACCTGGCAACCCACAAACCGGCTGACACCCCGACTCTCTTGCCTGACGGGCTTTTCAGTTGTTAGCCGCTCGATCCTTCTTCTTCTTCTTCTTCTTTGGTAGGAATGCGTCCTGTTCCCTACCTCCAGACTTGTACCGCCACCTGATGGTGAAGTGTGATACTACAGGACCCTGACGCATAAGCGTCCGTGATGTGGCATGTGTGCGGAAGTATACCACAGGCTTTAGGGTGTCTAGTTAATCTAATATGCAGCTTTTTTGACTGTGGGAGGAAGTACCCAAAGAGGACCCATGTCCACACAGGAAGAATGGTTCCTTCTGGGCATCCTTTCTTTGTCTTTTCTGACATGCTGTCTCTCGGCAAAGGCAGGAAAAAAACATTTTACCACATCAAACAACCCCCACCGTCCCTTTTTTTTTTGTTTTGTTTAAAGTGATTCTGAACGAAACACTGAAAATACCTCATGGAGCTTCCTTACAGCAGAAACCAAGGGAAAGACCTCAGTTGACCAAACATTACCATCGTTTTTTTATTTAACAGTTGTCAGGTTAAATAAAGGTGAAACACTTTTTCAAGTCTCCCGTGTTTGAGGATGCACCGCTCCGTTTCTCCCATTCATATTTTATTTTCCCCTCCATCAAATATGAATGTGGTTTTTGAGTCATCGCTACACGTCTGCAAACAGACTCCAGTGCCGTTGTAGCACGTGTCGTCATCTCCCGGGGCCTCATTTGTAAACGCTTTTGTACACACAAGAAGAAGAGAGTACGCCACTTTCTGTGCAAAGTTTGGGATTTCTGAGAAGTGTAAATGGTGGGATGGAAACGTGCAGTCCCCGCACACATAAATGGTAGATTTGTCTCAGATGAATAAACCAGAAACTGTTTGAAATGACACCACTGTGTAAAATATATTCAATAATTACGACTCACAGCGGGATTTTAGGAGCTACCGTAATGACAAGTATATGAGTGCAAAGCCGTATTTCTCTGCTTTCCTGTATCCATCCATCGGTCTTCTGCTGAATCACAGAAGGCCGATGGATGGATGGATGAGGGGCACGCGCGGGGTGCTTTACCAATCTCAGTTAATGCAGGGCAAAAAGTGGGGTCACATCCTGGACTGATCACTAGTCCATAGTTTTTTAATTTCCCTTATACTCTGTACTGTATATCTTAATCTTTGTTTTGTACCATTTCTCTCTCTACGAAGTCCAGTGGGAGATTATTATTCAGAGTGTGTGAGGAGACGGTTGATGCTGATGTCTTGGGTAATGGAGAACTGGAGACAATGATTCTTATTTATTATTCTTGAGTCCCAATTACAAATATACCATGAGCCAAAATTGTCTGCAAGGGCAGGCGATTATGCGTTTATTATGGTATATTAAACTCTTGTCGATGTGTTTCGGAAATGTTTGGAAATCACGGTTTGAGACCAAGCAGGGACAAAAGTGAGAACAAGAGACAGGAGGACATTTATCGACCGATTATTGCAAGCAGTTTCCATTTAGTCAGTGCAGTTGTGTTTCAATATGGTCAATAACTGCCATAAAAAAACCCCTAAAGGATGGAGAGGAGAAGAATTCCGTAGTCCATAGTTTTTGGATTTTCTCGATATCACAAATGGTTTCGGAGTTATGGCGACAACAGACATGTCCTTATGCTCTGTACTGTATATCTTAAAGGTGCCATATGTAAGAATGTGGCCAAAAACGATTACTACATTCAAATTCAAAATAACGAGGTCTTTTCGGTTTTGTTTTCTGACTTAACTGGCAACCCGTGGTCGCTCGGCAGCTGAGACTCTACTGACTGCAATGATTGGTAGACGGCGGTAGGTGGCGCCACATGCCAAAACATGATTTGAAAACATAAACATGATTTGCAGTCTGCAAAATGTTTTTTTTTTAATGCAAATATTTTCAAATTGCAAATATATTCCTGAGTCTCTGTGACATATTAGGAGGATTTTATGGCCAGTTGCTTTAGATTTATTACATAATGCACCTTTAATCTTTATTTTGTACCATTTCTCTCGACTAAGTCTGCTGGAAGATCTTTCCGACGTCCAAGTACAATTATATAGAATATAAAATAGCTGCTGCTTTATGTAAGTAGCAGCCTTTCCTCACTCATGCTGTTTTCTTTAAATCCTCTGCTCCTCCCTCCTTGTTACTTTTATTCATAAAAATGTACATTAAAACCGTTGCCAAGTGTTTATTGCCAATCTCTTCGCGATACTTGACTGTGTACACCCCGCTCTGTAAATCCCGTTCATATGTCTGCTGTATCCAAAATGCAATTATATGTTTAAAGCGGGCACAGCCACACCACTGCCAAATGTTTGCTGGCTCTCCCGCTCAGTGAAGTGTAGATGCCAGTCATGTTGTGATTCCCTCCCAACTTCTGACTTATTCGTCCTTCATATTCTTTTATTTTATACAAATATGCAATTAGGGAGATTTGTTGCATGATTTTTACACTGACAACTGTGTCACGAGCGTGTGCCAGGCTGCAGGTGCCAACTGCTGGTGTACGATCTCTCTGCGGAAACAAGGAGACTATTTTTGTGCCAATTTGTGCCGCTAATCATTTTTTATTCCCCTTTCTGTGTGACCACATTACCTTTGAGTGCATTTGTCACTTTTTAAATCTCACTTAAACGCTCCTGTAGTATCCATTTAGACATAAATGACCAAATATATTAGACAAAATAACTCCTTCACTTTGTGCGCTTCTGACCCCGATTAAAAGCTGCTAACGCCTTAACAGTCCCGTGCTGTGAACAGTTAGCTAGTTATACCTTTATTTCAATTACGCAAACATGAAATCACAACAAAAAGCCTGCAAGCCATAAAAAAGAACATCTATGTATCCATCCACACTAAAAAAAGGACATGGAAATCTCCATGAACCACACATTTTGCATGTTTGAAAAGGAGTAATTCAATTCCATATTCCTCTTTATATAATCAAACTAAATGTGCATTTAATTATAAGTCTGCAATACTGCATCAAACAAACCAACAAACAAACGGAAGCCAACAAAACTTACTCGCCTTGTAATTAACTGTGTCTGATGTACATTCTATTATAGATTTTTATAGTCTGAATGTTCATATATTTCTATGTTGTACTTTCTTGAAAATGCTTGTTTATTATCTTTATCTTTACCATCTTTGCTGCTGTGACGATGCATATTTCCCCAGTGCGGGACTAGTTAAGGACTATCTCATCTCCTCTTACCTCTGAATCCCTTTACCTTGTGGAAATAATCTCTTTACATTGTTTTTGCGTACTGAGTTAAGTTGGGACATTATTTATTTCCGCAATTTCACACCAAATACGGATAAAGAGAAACGTCCAGTCATCTGGAAATAGTTTTTTCCTGACATCCAGTCAGTATTTTTTGAGTGGAGGGTTAGGCTTGTGCATTTTTACACATTTTAATTAACTGGTAAACAATGCATATCTGGTTAGTTAGTAAATAAATAATAGAATTTGTGCATCATGCATTTGTGGCATACTGTTGTGTGTGACATTCATGAACTCTTCCTCTGCCCATTACAGTAGTACATGGTTGATATGTGCCCTCTGTGGACACCTTGAGGAGCGACAGCAGCGCAGAGTCAACTCAAAGGTTGTGGATTCAATTCCTATAGTCTACATGCTGATGTGTCCTTGGGCAAGACGCTTGACTCCCCACGTTGCTCCTGACGTCCGCGCCCGGCAGCTTGTGAATTGGGTATAAAAGCTGAGTGATGGTAAAATGTGCTGCACATAGATGCCCTGTAGTGTGAGTGAATGGCAAAAAGTGTAGTGTAAAGCAGCTTTTAGTGGTCTAGACAAGAAAAGTGCTGCATAAATGCAGACCATGTAGGTATGAAAGTAAATTCTAATGGCAAATAACCAACTAATAATCATTAACACAATTTACTGCGACCGCAACAGTGGCTGCACTAGTCGTTGAATGCAGGAACCTTGCGGTGAATTTCTCTGTAACACAAAAAGACTTTCTATCCCGGGGACTAAATGGTCTCAGTGAAACACGGAGCGTCTTCGTAAAAAAAGCCACAAACACGACCGGAGTTAAACGATGACGCTGAAGCGATATTTCAGACCCTGCCTCTCCTTTTTCTGTCCTCGCATCTCTTTTCATTCCAACCATGCATTCATCCCTTCCGCCATGAGTTACCGCTGCACCTTTTCCATTCATATTCTCGCTCTCATTAGTGCCCCCCCCCCCCCTCCCTCCATTCTCCCGAGGGAACCCCTCAGCTGCCCAGGCTCCCAGTTCTACCAGGTGATTAAGTCTCTCTTTGTTGAGGCTCAGGTGCTCTGCTGTGGAGGAGCCTTGCACAGTAGCGCCGCTCTGCGTGATCCAGCTGGAGAGCTGGAGAAAAGATGCCTCTGTTGTGCGGATACAATGAAGTATTTTCTGGTGGAATCGACATTTAGTACGAAAAAAAAAAGCTTTCTGGCAAAAGGCAGTGATACTGTTTTTGCTCTCCCATTATGCGATCACTATCTACCATTTATTTATTGTAGCATTTCATTAACTATAATAGTTTTTTGTGAACACGAAAAAAAACAACATTTTAAAACCTTGGCGTCGGGCTGTTTCCATTAATAATTTCCACACTTTAACAGATTCATATTTCCTCTGCCAACCGTCTGCTCTCTGTGGTGTGTCCCCCCCCCCCCCATCAGTGCTGCACTTCCTGTGTCCACACACTGAGGGCAGCGTTCCAAGGGGATGTCCAATTTGTGCCGGCTCAGTGACCAGTCGTTCACCACAGGGATGTCCCCCGTCATTCCCTTGCACAGACACAGAGTTGTGTCCTTCTTATAGTATGTTTCATATCGTTCACCGTATTTCTGGAAATGCTACTGTAAAACAACGATCAGGGGTGAAACTTCCGGGAGCAGACGGGGGAAGCAGCAGGATGCTTGTTCTTTCCGTGGGGGTTGGCGGCAACTAAAAACAAACCAATAAATATAAAAGCAACACAAAACCCTTTGTTTTTGTTAGTCTCCCAGCCTGTCGAAAGGAAGTGTGCATCTGTAAAGTACCCTTGAAGAATACACACACACACACACACACACACACACACACACACACAGCTCCTAAATTTCACTGACATGGCAACATGACAGTGAACGTGTTATTTCCTCTGTCTGGCAGCAGGCATCGGTGGCTGTGCTTTCACAGAGATGAGTGATGGAAGGGCAGGCATGCTTAGTGGAGGAGAGGGAGATGCTGCAAAGGAGAGACGGTAGAACGAGGAAATCGGTTGCAGGAAGACGGGGGGAAGTGGAATAAATGCAGCGACAGCAAAAGGGGGAGAAGCAAATTGGGGAGGTCAAGAGGGATGGGTAAACATTTTAACAAAGGCGGAAGGCAGGGTGAAAGTAAAGAGCCGAATAGAGGAAGTGCAGTTAATGAGAGATTTAGTGTGAGATAAAGGTGGTGGTTTAAACGAAAAAAAACTCAAGTGAGAAGGGGGAAAGCTTTACAATACTTTTACTCCAGCCTAACAAATGCAGCATTCTTTTGGCCTACCTTTGGCGCTCGTGTCATCTAACTGGATCTACGGCACAGTGAAAGAACGCGACGTACTGTCACATAGCTATACTGAGAGGATATGATGACATAGACGTAGCGTGACATCCCAAATAACCGCTGACCACAAGTTGTGTTGAAGTAGCAGTACAGAGCATTTTAATCCAACTAAGGCCATAGTCCGACTAAGACAAGACAACTCCGTAGTTGGTAGTTGGTGCTGTATCTCTATAAGCTAGTGCGTATTGAATCAGTGGTCAATGTCAAACGAAGAGTGAATGGCGAGATGGATGGTGAGACGGACCGCGCTGTGGTTCCGTATGTTTCGTACCTGCTGTTGCATGCTAAATTATTGTCTTAGTCTGACTAATGTAGGACTCTCTATAAGCTAGTGTGTATTGAATCAGTTTCCCCCTTGTGGTTGCTGTGTTGTCGCCGCCGTCTCAACTTCGTCTCCTTCTCCTTTCGGGTCAAAGACTGGGGAGTAAATGTTGGTCCGACTCCAGTCCACTCTAGTCCGACTCCAGTCCGACTCTAGTCTGACTAAGCATATACATGCAGGAGTAATTGGGCTATAAATCGCATCGTATGTATGTTAGTCCGACTAAGACTAGATCGATTTCAGTCACCCTAACATGTTAACATGACATTAAGAAAAAATAAATGATTGTCTTAGTCTGACTAATGTTGGACTCTCTATCAGCTAGTGTGTATTGAATCAGTTTCCTGTTGACCTTTATGACGGTTGCTGTGTTGTCTGAAGGCAGACGCGGCCGTCTCAACGTCATCTCCTTCTTCTTCCGGGGTCAAAGACCGGGGAGGAAATGCATGTGCAGAACGCCAAGTCCGACTCCAGTCCTACTCTAGTCTGACTAAGCATATACATACAGGAGTGATTGGGCTATAAATCGCATCGTATGTATGTTAGTCTGACTAAGACTAGCTCGATTTCAGTCACCCTAACATGTTTACATGACATTAAGGAAAATAAATGATTGTCTTAGTCTGACTAAAATCAGACTTTTAACATTTTCACATATAAAGTGTTGTGTGTGACAGAAAATGTCAAACGTAAAGCTCAAACTGCCTTTCCAGGAAGCTACAAAATAACGGCCCCTTAATTCATCACCAGACAATACAGCCGATTCACAGGTTCTGAGGACAAGAATGAGTATTTTTGGTATTTTCTCAAGAACAAATTGTACAAATAAATGAAACAATTATCTGAAATAGTACCGCGATGGTTTCGAAACCACTTTACATGACGTATGCTGAGGTGATCTAGCACCCCACCCACCCACTTGGTAGAGGTGATTATTCCATCAAGCTACTTTTTTATTATTATTATTATTTAGTAGTAGTAGTAGTAGTAGTAGTAGTAGGAGTAGTAGTAGTAGACTGCTAAATCAGCATTGTGTGAACTCAATGGCGATAGCTTGGGTGTAACATTCATTGCTATTTAGGAGTTGTTGATTCAGTCGACTCTTCTTCTATTAACACTTGCATCGTCGCTCTTTGAGATAAAAAACAACAACAACCTCCTAGTGCCAATATCAAGCTCATGTTTTATAATGTCATCCTTGTAAGCATATCTTACAGGATTTTTTTTTTTTTTTTTTCGTGGAGTGCTTACGCCACATCTTTTTGAGCACTTGTGCCTCCCCACAGATTAGGACTGGAGATAGAATGCTAGAATAAAAGAGGCAATCCAAAGATAGTAGCACTCTAAGGTTACAGTGAGACAGCCTTCCTCTCAGATTTCTAAGTGGTAATAGCACACTGTGCTGGAGGCGCAAGACTCTTCGTCTTCTGCTGGGGGATTACACCACTCACATGTCAAGATCAAACAAGTGGACAAGGTGATGTCCAGGAGATGGGAGGATTTTTTTTTTTTGTCGAGTTGTACTGGCGCAGCTTACAAAAAAACCCCACCTTTGACTCGTTTCATTTGTGTCCATCATTATTTTTAGCTCTCGCCCCCGCTAAACAGCTCTTAAAATGAACTTTTCCCTTATTTTGATCAATGGCGCACTTTAGGGCGTTTAAGTGTTTCCCTCTTAAGGTCGAGGCAATAAAAAAAAAAAAAAAGGGCTATTATAAGCCGTAATAAGATGTACGCGTGACTGGAGGGATACGAGGTAGCGGTAGAGTTAGAGAGAGGGCAGAAGAGGTGGAGGAGAGGGGGAAGTGACACTAACCCAGGCACACGAGGTGTTATTTTCCTACTCCATCATAACACTCTGCAGTGGCCGCTGGCTTCGCCCAGTTCTCCGCGGCCACATCTGTTTGTCTTCTGTCTCTGTCCCTTTTGTCCCCTCCCCTTACCTCTTCACCACCGTATACATCTTTTTTTTTCTGACTCCCCTTGCCTGAATCCATCCATACTCACTCGTCTCCCTTCCTTCTTGACAGCCCGTGCAGCCCTATTCCCTTGGTAATCAATAAAATAATTCAAGCGGTGCTATTTTCAGCAGACACGCTACGTACGATTACGGCAAACACTGAACTCGCGGCCGTGCGTACGCGTTGTTCAGCAGCGGGAGTTGCTTTTGGCCTTTTTCGTCGATAGAAGCGCGAGCAGACGCGATCGTGTTATCGTGGCTGTCGGCTTCAATTAGCCGAGACAACACACTTATTGATCGGGGGGGGGGTGCATCGGCCGTTTGCACTTAGACATCGTCCTCAGAGGTGATTTCATGAGTAAACATACCAAAATATGCATGTTTTATTCCACATCGGGGAGAAGTGTTCCAAAGACAGGGTTGGGTTGACCCAAAAATGTTCGCCAAACAAATTTCAGCCTCCTACTTAAGTCAAATTGATGCATATACCTTTTTGAATAATATGCATAAAATGGAGTTGCGATTCATTTATCAAGCATATCGTTTGGAAACTTAAAAGTCCCTGCTTAGGTGCACGGGTTGCTCTTTGAATAGGGAACGTTAACAAAGTCAAGTAGTGGTCATGGACATGGTCGTGTTTAAAACCAACTGTGATCTCTCACTTTTGCGCCATACGAGGAAGGCTATAGGCCAGAAATATGACTCATCTTCTACCGCTTTATCCTCCACATGAGGCTCGCTGGTGCTAATCCCTGCTGACATAGGGGCGAAAGGTGGGGTACGGGGTACGATCCGCTCTCACATTCACACATAGGGTGAATTTAGAGAATTTAGAGTGTCCAATTTGCCTAATCCCCAAATCTGGATGTTTTTGGACTGTGGGTGGAAACCAGGCTAACCGCTAAATCAACCGTGTGTGTGTTCAAAAAAACAAAACATATATAAACTCCAAGTGCGGGGGCCCCCTATCGGCTCGGGTCCCCAAGCAGTTGCCTGTTCACAAGCTGCGCCTCTGCATATTTCAACGTTCCCGCTCTGTAGACGCGTCCAGTTGTCGTGTCGAGTTGCTCAAAAAAAAAGGAGGATTTGATGCGATACGAGCGGGCAGGACGTTCAAACGCCGACAACGATTGTAATCAGATTTCAAAGCGGCTTCAAATGCGGTTTGTACAGATTTGAGAGAAATCACATTTCTTTTTTTCCTGGATGTGCAAAAACACAATTTTCCTTCTGTCAGTCTGAACAAGGCCCGAAAATGGCTTTTTGTGTGAAGGAAACCCTTTTGTGCAGGGTGTGAAAACCTAACCTGTGGAAACACCACAGTGTCACGCAGAGCAGTATGACAGCATTTAAGTGGGCATTTTAGGAGAGACTGAAACTCAGAATGATTGCAAATCAATATTTACTACTATCAGCTCGCTCCACCACTACTAATTGCATGTAAATCTAGTTTTGACCTAAGTAATTGATAAGAAGATCTGTTACTGAACATAATATTGTCCCTTTGTCACAAAGAAGGCTGTGGAATCGCTCTCCTTCTCTTTCACTCCAGAGGTCAGCGTCGTCATCATTCCATCTCGTCCAGAATCGATAGGTCCCGTCATTAATGCTGCTGGTGGAGTTTGAGCACAAACTTCCGAGGGCTTCCTCTGCACACTAATATCCGCAGACTCATGCATAACTGTACGTGCACGCCCATTAGTGCAGGTCAAATTATTGTTATTGTGCATAAAAGCCCTATTTAGAGGACTTTGGTTTCACACACATGCGTGTTGATACGGTCTTTCGTTGATATTGACGCCGCTCGAAATGAGCGCGCCGCGGTGCATATGTTTAAGAAATTCTTACATGTATTACTTTGTAATATTCCGAGTATTGATTTTTTTAGGAGGCGAGGCCTGTTTTATGTATTTTTTATTGACTATGATGCGCTGTAACTATTGACTTAAGGCCGCTGGTTTGTCTCTCCGTACGACAGTCTGTCTTTTCAAGAGGTGTGAGTCGATATTTCCTGGCTTCCCTTTTTGGCGGAGTAATCAATTTAATGTCGATGTTAATGGGCAGCGCTTAAGGTTGTATTTTATTTTAAAGGTGCCATATGTAAGAATGTGGCCAAAAACGGTTACTACATTCAAATTAAAAAATACTGAGGTCTTTTAGGTTTCGTTTTCTGACGTAACTGGCAACCCATGGTTGCTCGGCAGCTGAGACTCTACTGACTGCAATGATTGGTAGACGACAGTAGGTGGCGCCACATGCCAAAACATGATTTCAAAACATGAACATGATTTGCAGTCTGCAAAAAAAAAAAATGTTATGCAAATATTTTGTCTGTACTGTTGTTGTTGGTGAGTTCAGTTATATGAACATTATTCCTGAGTCTCTGTGACATATTAGGAGGATTTTATGGCCAGTTGCTTTAGATTTATTACATAATGCACCTTTAAAGAAGAAGCAAAAAGAGGGAAAAAGAAACATGAGAGGAAAGGGAGTCAACCTGAATGTTATAAAATAAACACAGACGGAGGGAAAGGTAATGGTCATGGGATATGCAGCTGCATTAGGCTCTCCTCCTTTGTGCTGAGGATGTTTTGCTTTTTTAAAAGCTGTTTTAGCCCCTTTCCCCAGGGGCAGAGCGAGGTCAGAGCGATTTCTGGTGGGTGAATCATCATCCGGGCCGAACTAATGGGCCCTGACAGCGAAGAAAGAGACTGAGAGGAGTTGAAAGAGGTGGCAAAGAGGTCGAACGGGGCCACTAAGAGGTGAAAAAGGGGGACCGTAGGGTGGTCTGGGTGGGACAGAGAGAATGTGGAAAGGCTGCGTTTGCGGATGGATGGAAATATAGTGAGAGGAAGCGAGAAGGCATGGATTGGAAAAGCATACATATATATTTAAAAAATAAAAAAAGTGACATTGTATTCCGGTTTGAAAAGTGAAGTCTTTGAAGTTGGATGGAAGGAACAGTTTGTCGCCAGGGAGCGATTTCAAAGCAGTTCTTGGGTGTTAATGGTCTCAATTTGCACGTTTCAGGTCTTCCTCAATAGAATGTGATGACAATTTTGTACATTTTATTCCCAATTTAGAGGGAAATGGAAGGGCATATGACAGGGTTTGTACTCGGGGTTACTTATTGATTGAAAAATTGTCATATTGCACGAAGATATATCACTAAATCGATATTTTGACCCATGATGTTGGCACTGTCCTGATCGAAATTGGCTTTGCCATTGTCCAAAAATGGGTGACTGGTTGTAGGTCTGTGAATTCCTGTCAAATTGCGAAATCTTGTGGCTTCTCAATGGGAATTCAGTATGGGAGGAAAGAGAATCTAAGAAAGGAAAAGCGAGAGAAGTGGTTTGGTTAGATTGGCACTTTGTTAGCCGAGATGTGGTAAGAGGATTTTTTTTTGTGGGACAGACGCTGAAACTTGAAGGAATTGAAATTCCAGCAAGGATTACGCATCTGACAGCGTTGTCCCTCGGTGTTCCTGGGACCCCGGGAGCTTGTTGGTGGTGCTGAGCAAGTCTTCTGTCACTTTTTTTCCCCAGTCGTTTTTTATTTCTTTCTCTTCTTCATAAGCCCCCCGTCGCCCCCCGTCCCCCCCCCTCTCAGTTTTTCTGCTCCATGCAGATTTATTTTTCTCTGCGTGACAGTCAGGTCTGATGACACAGCGACCTCTGAGACGCTGCAGGGGCCACTCGCTGCACTGAACCGCTGCTTATTTGTGCATGTGTTGCATATCCTTTGAAACACACGTGTGCTTGTGTGTGTGTGTTTCTTGTCACATCGATCACCGTGACACTGTGTCAGCTGGACACTCTCTGTCTCTTTGTATCCTCCTTGTACCACCAGAGAAAAATAGTGGGCACAGAGCATTTTTATTGACGGTCTATTCATAATTTATGAGCTGTGTAATTTTCTTTTTTAATCCATTGAAAATCGGGGGTTACGGAAGCCACACACTTAAGTATAATGTGACTGATATTTTGTTTAATTGTTGCATTTGCTTCATAGACCAGTTAAACTGTCAGATATCTGTTAAATAGCATATGTAGTGCGATGTAATTTATTTCTATAGCCCTTTACAACAACCCACAGGTGACCAAAGTGACACACAAACCGCATTAAAAACACATAATTCATGAAACGTAAACCAAAGCATAAAAATATAGATTAAAAACACGAAAGAATAGCCTAGTGTCATATAGCGTATGGATTGTAAATCCAATATTGATCGAAACAAGGTCACAATCTCGACCTTTGGAAGCAAAGGTGGAATGGCTTAAAAGTAGTGCTGTGCAAAAGGTAAACGCGTGTTAACGCACGACATGTTTCCATGACGTCTGACCGGAAAAAAAGACGCTTTTTACGTTTACCGGTTAGCTCCGTTAGCTGCCTTAGCTCCTTTTAGCGCCGGTTAGCGCGTCTACAGTCGAGCAGCGCTACAAATAACCAGCGTACCTGTGTACTGCGTATCTGTTTTTTTTTTAAAAGTTTAGCACTACTTTAGAGACTCATTTTAACAACCGGGAGTCACGTAAGCATGACGTCACGCGCGTCAATTTTCCGGTCAGTCGTCATGGAAACTCGTCGTGCGTTAACATTGACGCCGTTAATCGCCGTTGACGCGTAAACGTTTGACAGCACTGCTTAAAACGCAACACCGTTTTAAGCCATTCCACCTTTGCTAATGTAGCACGACTACACGCTAACTCCTCCCACCAACACGAAGTATCCACGGCAACTGCTCTCACGCCACACATGACATGCCACTAATAAATGATTAATCTGTGAATGGATGATGCAAAGGCAGACTGCTCTGCGTAGTACATTCATAAAGCTGTCTTGAATTAGCAACCCTGTTAGCCAATTAGAAAATTGTATTTCTTGTTGCTGGGTTAAGTCTGAAAGTAGGTTTCCACTGCAAGAGCACGGGTGGGTAATCAATTCAATTATATGACTGAATTTATTATAATAGCTGCTTATTAAAGTGTAAGTTAGAAGTTTGTCTGTTGTTGTGGAATTAGTCCTTTATCTGACTATTAATATTATTACATTCAAACACTTTGAAATGCCAGGCTTGTCGCATCTTACTACTACTAATGTTATTGGAGGTCAGAGGTCAGATGTAGTGGCCTTAACAACAGGTTGCTGACTCTCTACGACTTATTTTCCAATTGAGTAGTTATTTTTCCATTAATATTGTTAATAAACTATTTAAATTTTATCGGTAAGGCCTTAGCGTGGTACATTGTAAACAAATAATGGACATTATATCACTCATGACGCCATGTAGACGATAAAAATGGGAATTAAATGAATAAATTAGTCATAAAGCTAATGATCCGATGCTTCGCGACCTTAAAATCGAGAATCGCGACACCCCTTCTGTCACGGCGGAGCAAAGATTTATGAGGTTTGAAACTGTGTTTGTTTTAGTAGTTGGTGATTAATTGTCCGGTTGATGAATAATTGATGAACTGCTGCTGTCTTATAGTAAACAAAGAGGCAGAATAGTGTCGAACTGGAATAAGTTTTCCTCTCAGAGTTCAAAACTGGTTACTACATTCAAATTCAAAATACCGAGGTCTTTTAGGTTTTGTTTTCTGACGTAACTGGCAACCCGTGGTTGCTCGGCAGCTGAGACTGTACTGACTGCAGTGATTGGTGGACGGCGGTAGGTGGCGCCACATGCCAAAACATGATGAAAATGTTTTTTTTTTATGCAAATATTTTGGCTGTACTGTTGTTGTTGGTGAGTTCAGTTTGTTATATGAACATAATTCCTGAGTCTATATGTGACATATTAGGAGGATTTTATGGCCAGTTGCTTTAGATTTATTACATAATGCACCTTTAATTTGACAAAATTCCACTCCATTCTCTTTTTGAATGCTACCACAATTACGAGAGCTTTATTTCCCCTGAATGCTTTTTTTTTTTTTACTGCGTGACATTATAGTGACACTTATTTTATGTGTGCGTCGTGTGTGGGTTGTCTGCGTTTCCACACGGCGGCGCTTAGAGCGGCGCAGGACATTATCACGGAAGAAAATGTTGCCCTTGATAATATAAAAGATATTGTCTGCGCTGTGTGTGTTCGTGCACATGTTTTCTTTGTGTGTGCGTACGCTCTGTCCATCAACACTCCTGAAGTGTCTCTGCTCTTTCTCTCCTCGATCTCATCCTCTGCTCTTTACTCAGAAGCAGATAGAGGTGTAGGAAGCTCAAAGAGGGACCTCCAGCTGTAAGGCTGCAGGCTCCGATCTTTGCCACTCGGTCCCACCTCGCTGTCTCTTTGTGTATCACCTGTGCACGTTTTCCAACTTCAACTATCAGTCTCTCACTCTCCACATCTATGTCTTCATGCTGTTGTTTCGGAGATGGATTGAATTCCTGAAACACAGTAGAAGTGAGTAGGTGTTTTTAAGCCCCCAAAATCCCACAACAGAAGCCCAGTGTTCCCTTTTTCTTTCTTTTTGCTCTGTCTACTTTTATAACTTTATATTTTGTCATTATGAATAAATGTCAAATCCCTCAGTTCGTACTGTACAGAATGTACCAAGCGTTTTTTTTTATTTTTTTTTATTGGAGTATAGTGTGGAT